>NC_079225.1:44359928-44387428 GCF_029633865.1 Lampris incognitus
ACGTATGTAGTGTGGATGGATGTATTGTGGATGGATGTAGTGTGGACGTATGTAGTGTGGATGGATGTATTGTGGATGTAGTGTGGATGTATTGTGGATGGATGTAGTGTGGACGTATGTAGTGTGGATGGATGTAGTGTGGATGTAGTGTGGATGGATGTATTGTGGATGTATGTAGTGTGGATGGATGTATTGTAGATGTATGTAGTGTGGATGGATGTAGTGTGGATGTATTGTGGATGTAGTGTGGATGTATTGTGGATGGATGTAGTGTGGACGTATGTAGTGTGGATGGATGTATTGTGGATGGATGTAGTGTGGATGGATGTAGTGTGGATGGATGTATTGTGGATGTAGTGTGGACGGATGTATTGTGGATGTAGTGTGGATGGATGTAGTGTGGATGTAGTGTGGATGGATGTAGTGTGGATGTAGTGTGGACGGATGTATTGTGGATGTAGTGTGGATGTAGTGTGGACGGATGTATTGTGGATGTAGTGTGGATGGATGTAGTGTGGATGTATTGTGGATGTAGTGTGGATGTATTGTGGATGGATGTAGTGTGGACGTATGTAGTGTGGATGGATGTATTGTGGATGGATGTATTGTAGATGTATGTAGTGTGGATGGATGTATTGTGGATGGATGTAGTGTGGATGGATGTATTGTGGATGGATGTAGTGTGGATGGATGTATTGTGGATGTAGTGTGGACGGATGTATTGTGGATGTAGTGTGGACGGATGTAGTGTGGATGGATGTATGTGGATGTAGTGTGGACGTATTGTGGATGGATGTATTGTGGATGTAGTGTGGATGTATTGTGGATGGATGTAGTGTGGACGGATGTAGTGTGGATGGATGTATTGTGGATGTAGTGTGGACGGATGTAGTGTGGATGGATGTATTGTGGATGTAGTGTGGATGTAGTGTGGATGTAGTGTGGATGGATGTAGTGTGGATGTAGTGTGGATGGATGTAGTGTGGATGGATGTATTGTGGATGGATGTAGTGTGGATGTAGTGTGGATGGATGTAGTGTGGATGTAGTGTGGATGGATGTAGTGTGGACGGATGTAGTGTGGATGGATGTAGTGTGGATGGATGTAGTGTGGATGGATGTAGTGTGGATGGATGTAGTGTGGCCGTGCTAAATTGTCCCAAGGTATGAAAGTGTGTGTGTTGGGGGGGGGGCCTGGGGCCCTGGGGCCCTGGGGTCCTGTGTGATGGCCCTGCGGCCTGTCCAGGGTGTCCCCCCGCCTGCTGCCCAGTGACTGCTGGGACAGGAGGCTCCAGCATCCCCGCCACCCCGAGAGCAGGATAAGCGGGTTCAGATAATCGATGGATGGAAGAAATAGCGGGTGGAGTCGTTTAAATGTCATTTCCTACACCTCTAGATGAGCTCCCCCGTGTCCTCCGAGTCTTAGACTGTTTAGTTACTGACTCATCTAAAGGGAGCGGGTCTGATTTTGTCTCCCGTTTCTCCCTCGTCCTCCACCCTGTCTCTCCTCCAGATGACAGAACCTACCACTTCCAGGCTGAGGACGAATCCGAGTGTCAGATGTGAGTATGTGCGCCTGGCCTGGTAGGCAGAGACGTAGTCTTTCGTGAGAAGGACACAGGTTTGATTCCGTCTGCCCGTCTCTGTCTGTTTGTGTCTCTCTCTGTCTCCAGCTGGATCTCTGTGCTCCAGAACAGTAAGGAGGAGGCCCTGAACAAGGCGTTTAAAGGAGACCAGGACGAAGGGGAGAACAACATCGTACAGGAGCTGACCAAAGCCATCGTGCAGGAGGTGAAGCGGATGAGCGGGAATGACGTGTGCTGTGACTGCGGCGCTCCCAGTGAGTAACACACAGTCATCGGGCTGGAGAAACACGCAGCCACACGCAGAGGAATTGTGGGAGTTCACGTAGCTGCACCTCCCTTATCTCCAACTACCCTGTCTCCTGCAGTTGTTTTTGCTTATACGGCGTAGGGATGAATACACCGCATGTCAAGTAAGGACACTAGAAACTCCCAAGCCACTTACGTATTCGCAACAGTGTATCTTTTGCCAAGTGTGGCTTATGTTCTGGTGCGACTTAGTCCAGGAAATACGGTACATTACTGCTGGGTAGATGGGGACACATGGAAGCTCGCCTCTACTTCCGGTGTGGGAAGACGGCGGCGTGAATTCACATTTGCGGCGGCCTCACCCAGCACCGTCCATGCAGTGTCTTTGTCCACATCTGCGTCTCAGTTTGCCTTCGTTTGATGGCTGGGAGAGCAGGGCAAGCTAAGCTAACTGCTAGCCCGTGCAGACCGGCAGTTCTGATAACGCCGAGGGCGGTCTGGCGGCGGCCTCACCCGGCGTTGACGGTGGTGTTTTTGATGTCATCGTGAGGAGTGTGGGGAGATGTGTCGAGGGGGTCTGGCTGGGAGAGCTGGCGCTGGATCGGCTGGGAGAGCGGGGCAGGCTAAGCTAACTGCTAGCCCATGCAGACCGGCAGTTCTGATAACACCGAGGGCGGGCTGGCGGCGGCCTCACCCGGCGTTGATGGTGGTGTTTTTGATGTCATCGCGAGGAGTGTGGGGAGATGTGTCGAGGGGGTCTGGCTGGGAGAGCTGGCGCTGGATCGGCTGGGAGAGCGGGGCAGGCTAAGCTAACTGCTAGCCCATGCAGACCGGCAGTTGTGATAACACTGGCGGCGGCCTCACCTGGCGTTGACGGTGGTGTTTTTGATGTCATCGCGAGGAGTGTGGGGAGATGTGTCGAGGGTGTCTGGCTGGGAGAGCTGGCGCTGGATCGGCTGGGAGAGCGGGGCAGGCTAAGCTAACTGCTAGCCCATGCAGACCGGCAGTTCTGATAACACCGAGGGCGGTCTGGCGGCGGCCTCACCCGGCGTTGACGGTGGTGTTTTTGATGTCATCCTGAGGAGTGTGGGGAGATGTGTCGAGGGGGTCTGGCTGGGAGAGCTGGCGCTGGATCGGCTGGGAGAGCGGGGCAGGCTAAGCTAACTGCTAGCCCGTGCAGACCGGCAGTTCTGATAACACTGGCGGCGGCCTCACCTGGCGTTGACGGTGGTGTTTTTGGTGTCATCGCGAGGAGTGTGGGGAGATGTGTCGAGGGGGTCTGGCTGGGAGAGCTGGCGCTGGATCGGCTGGGAGAGCGGGGCAGGCTAAGCTAACTGCTAGCCCGTGCAGACCGGCAGTTCTGATAACACCGAGGGCGGTCTGGCGGCGGCCTCACCCGGCGTTGACGGTGGTGTTTTTGATGTCATCGCGAGGAGTGTGGGGAGATGTGTCGAGGGGGTCTGGCTGGGAGAGCTGGTGCTGGATCGGCTGGGAGAGCTTGGTCTGCTTCATCCGGTGGGCCCAGGGACCACGGTCCCTGCCTGGAGCTGCGCCCGAGCAAATGCCGAGGGTGGTCTGACAGGACGCGGAAGCGCATGGGAGGATCACGCTATTCCCCCCAGTTCCCCCTCCTTCCCGAACAGGTGCCCCGACTGACCAGAGGAGGCGCTAGTGCAGTGACCAGGACACATACCCACATCCGGCTTCCCACCCACAGACACAGCCAAATGTGTCTGTAGGGACGCCCGACCAAGCCGGAGGTAACACGGGGATTTGAACCGGTGATCCCCATGTTGGTCGGCAACAGAATAGACCGCTACGCCACCCGGATGCCTCATGAACACAGATGTTTGGCTAAATGGCTTGAAGGACTTCTCCCAGTCCCGGTTTAAGCCAGTAGCATCAGTATCGAGACCGGAGACTTACTTGTTACTTGCAAACCAATGACTTGATCCCATCTCTGGTCATGAACTCGCTGACCTGTGAACCCTGGTATCTGTCCTGTCAGATCCCACCTGGCTATCCACAAACCTCGGGGTTCTGATCTGCATCGAGTGCTCCGGGATCCACAGAGAGATGGGAGTCCACTACTCCAGGATTCAGTCTCTGGACCTGGATGTGCTGGGAACCTCTGAACTCCTGGTGAGTACTGAGTACCTCCTCACGTCAGCTTGGTTTTAGCATCAGCATGACGTTTTACATCATGTCCGGAGACTTGCAGGTCAGCTGACTTGGCCCTACTAAATTGTCCCCAGGTGTGTGTGTGTGTGTGTGTGTGTGTGTGTGTGTGTGTGTGTGTGTGGGTCCTGTGTGATGGCCTGGCAGCCTGTCTAGGGTGTCTCCCCGCCTGCCGCCCAATGACTTCTGGGATAGGCTCCAGCATCCCCGTGACCCTGAGAGCAGGATGAGCTGGATGGATGGATGGGTGGATAGATGGGTGGATGGATGAATGGGTGGATGAATGGGTGGATGCATGGATGGATGGATGTTTTACAAATGAAAGAACATTATAATGTGACTGTGTGTGAGTACATCAGAAGTGATGTAGGATTTTGTTCAACTCAGTCTCTGTTCTTCTCGCTACACACACACACACACACACACACACACACACACACACACAGGAGATATCCCAGCACAACACTTGAGTGAGATGTGGATGAAATGATTTTTTTAGGTGTGGTAATAATTTAAGATATTCACGGTATTTTAATCAGTGGTAAACGTCTTGTGAAAATGTTGCTTTTATGACGTAGTCTTTATACTGTGTGTGTACTGTGTGTGTACTATGTGTGTACTGTATGTGTACTGTGTGTGTACTCTGTGTATACTATGTGTATACTGTGTATGTACTGTGTATACTGTGTGACTACTGTGTGTATACTGTGTGTGTACTGTGTGTATACTGTATGTATACTGTGAGTGTACTGTGTGTGTATTGTGTGTGTACTGTGTGTTTGCTGGCCATGTAACTGACTTGTTGTGTTGTGACTGTGGTAGCTGGCTAAGAATGTTGGCAACGCTGGCTTCAACGATATCATGGAAGCAGAACTGTCAGTGCAGAGCGTCACCAAACCCAACCCCTCCAGCGACATGTGAGTGACAGGCCAGCCACACCCCCCACCACCACAACCACACACACACACACACACACACACACACACACAGTGAAAGAAAACTAACGTGAAACATTTCCACGACAACACACACACGCGCGCACACACACACACATACACAAACCCTGAAAGTGGAGTAATAGACCCCTTAACTCATCCCACATCATAGTACATCATACTGCATCACACTACATCACAGTACATCATACTACATCATACTACATCACACTACATCATACTACATCATACTACATCACACTACATCACACTACATCACACTACATCATAGTACATCACACTACATTATCCTACATCATACTACATCACACTACATCATACTACATCATACTACATCATACTGCATCATATTACATCTCACTACATCATATTACATCATACTACATCATACTGCATCACACTACATCACACTGCATCACACTACATCATACTACATCACACTACATCATAGTACATCACACTACATCACACTACATCATACTACATCACAGTACATCATACTACATCACACTACATCATACTGCATCACACTACATCACACTACATCATACTGCATCACACTACATCACACTACATCACACTACATCATACTGCATCACACTGCATCATACTACATCATACTACATCACACTACATCATACTACATCACACTACATCATACTACATCACACTACATCATACTACATCACACTACATCATACTACATCATACTGCATCATATTACATCTCACTACATCATACTACATCAGATTACATCATATTACATCAGATTACATCACAGTACATCATACTGCATCACACTACATCACACTACATCATACTGCATCACACTACATCATACTACATCACACTACATCATACTACATCACACTACATCACACTACATCATACTACATCATACTACATCACACTACATCATATTACATCACACTACATCACACCACATCACACTACATCATACTACATCACACTACATCACGCTACATCATACTACATCACACTACATCACACTACATCATACTACATCATACTACATCATATTACATCACACTACATCACACTATATCATACTACATCATACTACATCACACTACATCATACTACATCATACTACATCACACCTTTTCTGTTTGCTGTAATATAGTAGTAGCAATATCCTGTTTGTGATTTTCTAGTTTCATACTCTGAAAGGTCTGTGTGCGTGTGCGTGTGTGTGTGTGTGTGTGTGTGTGTGTGTGTGTGTGTGTGTGTGTGTGTGTGTGTGTGTGAATATGTATGTCATTCAGGCTGATGAGGAAGGATTACATCATAGCGAAGTACACGGAGAAGCGTTTCGTCCAGAGGAGATGTTCAGACGCGGCGTCCAGACTGCAACGTCTGTCTGAGTCTGTGAGGAGCCGTGACATCCTGTCACTCATCCAGGTCTACGCAGAGGGCGCCGACCTCAGAGAGACCATCCCACAGGCCAATGAACACGTAGGAGATCTGTTTGTCATGAGCGTCCTCGCCTGTCAATCAGTCAGTCAGTAGATCAGTCAACCAATGACACATGAACCAACGTGTTACCTGTACCACTGAAACTGTTACTGATTTGATTCTTGGTTCAGACAACATTTCTAAAAAAGTAACCACAACCAAGAATCAACCATTTATTGTCGTTTCCATCATGCACTTGAGTACACAAAAGAAACGAAATTTCATTTCACCCAGCCCACAGCATCATCATCATCACCATCACCATCATCATCAACAGCAGTACAACACAAAAGATTTAAAAAAAAACACATCCAAAGCACATCCACGCACAAAAAAAACCACATCCCAAATTTCCAAAAAACCACTTCCAAAAACCGATAACAAAGCAAAAAAACTGTATGTGGCGGACTCAAGACCTGCGGGCACCTCTGTCATCTCTCGTTGTAAGGAATCTGGTGAGACGGCGCTCCACCTGGCGGTCCGGATGGTGGATAGAAACTCGCTCCACATTGTTGACTTCCTGGCTCAAAACAGGTAACGTTAGTGTGGCGGAGGTTCTGGTCCAGAATATAGACTCTGACTCTCAGTTGCTCGGCAAGTTACATGTAATGTGTGTGTGTGTGTGTTTGTGTGTGTGTGTGTGTGACAGTGGAAACCTGGATAAGCAGACATCCAGAGGAAGCACAGCCCTCCATTACTGCTGCCTGACGAACAACAGTGAATGTCTCAAGCTGCTGCTGAGAGGGAAGGCCTCCGTTGCCATCAGTAAGTCCGGGATGCACACAAAAACCAGACAAGGTTCGAATCCCCGTGTCGCCTCCGGCTTGGTCCGGCGTCCCTACAGACACAGTTGGGCCGTGTTGGCAGCTGGGAAGCCGGATGTGGGTATGTGTCCTGGTCGCTGCACTAGCGCCTCCTCTGGTCGGGGCGCCTGTTACATCCCCCTGGTGAAACTCCTCACTGTCAGGTGAAAAGAGGCGGCTGGGGACTCCACATGTATGGGAGGAGGCATGCGGCAGAGGGGGTGGAGCAGCGGCCGGGACGGCTCGGAAGAGTGGGGTAATTGGGCGGATATAATCGGGGAGAAAAAGGGGGGGGGGAATCCAAAAATGAGAAAACAAGACAAGTGACAGACCCGCTCACCACGTTCGCTGCTTTAACAGACCAGATTTGAATCAGTAAAGTTTCTGCTGGTTTGTTATTGATGCCAGACTAAAGTTAAACACTTAATCCATAAAATTATCTATCTATCTATCTATCTTAGAATTGTCTAGTGTTCCTCATTAATTTAATCATGATGCTTTTTCCTACCGTCTGATTCTACTGAAAATACAAAGTATGAAAGGTAGAATTCAGCTTTTTTGTCTCTTTCTAAAAGAGCTCCCACAGTTCAGCTTCTGTTAGCCGATCATTTGTTTCTGGTACTTTACATACAACATCAGATCAAATCATCAACATATGAAACCTCACCCGCCCTGTTTGCACCCGTCACCCAGATGTGAGCGCATGAATATCAACGAGAACTAGACTGCTTCCTCACGGCGCTTGAGACGGTTAACAACAGCTATGGATTAATTATGAAAACACGGTCATTTACAAATGAAGGTTTAATTAATGTGCCGTGGTTCCCGGCTTCAGACGTGAAACTTCAATCTGATCCATGATTTCCGACCCACTTCTTGTTCAAGATCTTTTTGCCTCAGTGTGACGCAGGGAACACATTTTGTCATGTTCCAGGATTGGGGGGCTGGTAGGAGTAATGTGTCCCACCATTGTAAATGGCGCCCCCTACAGGTAGAGGGATCGCTACATAGCTGTGGATGGATCTGGGGGAAATAGCTCGAGCTTTCACACGCCTTACTTTCCCCCAGAGAACTATGTAGGAGTGGTGCAGGATATGTACGAGGGAGGTGTGACAGTGGTGAGGTGTGTGGTTGGAGAGACACATGGGTTCAAGGTGGAGGTGGGATTACATCAAGGATCGGCTCTGAGCCCTTCCTTGTTTGCAGTGGTGATGGACAGGTTGACGGACGAGATCAGGCAGGAGTCTCCGTGGACGATGATGTTTGCGGATGACACTGCGGTCTGTAGTGAGAGTAGGGAGCAGGTGGAGGAGAGCCTGGAGAGGTGGAGGTATGCACTGGAGAGAAGAGGGGTGAAAGTCAGTAGGAGCAAGACGGAATACCTATGCTGAATGAGAGGGAGGACAGTGGGATGGTGAGGATGCAAGGAGGGGAGGTGACGAAGGTGTATGAGTTTAAATACTTGGGGTCAACTGTCCAAAGTAATGGGGAGTGCAGTAGAGAGGTGAAGAAGAGAGTGCAGACAGGGTGGAGTGGGTGGAGAAGAGTATCAGGAGTGATGTGTGACAGAAGGGTACCAGCAAGAGTTAAAGGGAAGGTTTACAAGATGGTGGTGAGACCAGCTATGTTGTATGGTTTGGAGACAGTGGCACTGATGAAAACACAGGAGGTGGAGCTGGAGGTGGAGGTGGCAGAGATGAAGATGATGAGATTTTCATTGGGAGTGATGAAGAAGGACAGGATTAGGAACGAGTATATTAGAGGGACAGCTCAGGGTGGACGGTTTGGAGACAAAACAAGAGAGGCAAGATGGAGATGGTGTGGACATGTGTGGAGGAGAGATGCTGGGTATACTGGGAGAAGGATGCTGAATATGGAGCTGCCAGGGAAGAGGAGAAGAGGAAGGCCAAAGAGGAGGTTTATGGATGTGGTGAGGGAGGACATGCAGGTGGCTGGTGTGACAGAGGAAGATGCAGAGGACAGGTAGAGATGGAAATGAATGATTCGCTGTGGCGCCCCCTAATGGGAGCAGCTGAAAGTAGTAGTAGTAGTAGTAGTAGTACTAACAGTAGTGCTTTCCCCCAGAAAAACCTGCATCCGGCAGGTGAAAGAAGTCTTCCCCCTCCCTGATGAGTACAGGGGTCATTCAGTGGTGGGAACAGGGTGTTGACGTACCAAAATTTAGAAAAATTCAAAAAAAAAAAACCCAAACAGCTGGAAATGTAGTTGTTGAAACAAAACGTCTCTGTTGGTGCAGCTAATGAAGCTGGAGAAACGCCGCTGGACATCGCGAAGCGTCTTCGCCACACGCAGTGTGAGGAACTGGTAAGCCATTTTGTTTTCCTGTAGAACATGTCGCGAGGTGAACAGTCCGGATTTGAGCTGAGTCTCCCTGGAAAGGAGACGATGGAGGGTCCTGTTGTGTTTTACTTACCTGTCGGTGTGTTTTGTTCTGGAACGTTCTCTCTCCGTCTCTTTGAAAGTGAAATGTTCAGCTTCCTGTTTTGTTTTTTAATCTCATTTCTACGTCTCACACCTTCTATTCTCATCGCCTCTGTGACTATCGTGTTGTAAAAGCAGCGAAACTAAACCACAAAAGATGAGATCAGAAAAAACAAGTCAGGCCATCCGGGTGGCGTGGCGGTCTATTCCGTTGCCTACCAACACGGGGCTCGTCGGTTTGAATCCCCGTGTTACCTCCGGCTTGGTCGGGCGTCCCTACAGACACAGCTGGCCGTGTCTGCGGGTGGGAAGCCGGAGGTGGATATGTGTCCTGGTCACTGCACTAGCGCCTCCTCTGGTCGGTCGGGGCGCCTGTTCGAGGGGGAACTGGGGGGAATAGCATGATCCTCCCACGCACTACGTCTCCTGACTGGCGACTCCACATGTATGGGAGGAGGCGTGTGGTGGTCTGCAGCCCTCCCCGGATCAGCAGAGGGGGTGGAGCAGTGACTGGGACGGCTTGGAAGAGTGGGGTAATTGGCCGGGTACAATTGGGGAGAAAAAGGGGGGGGGGTCCAGAAAGAAAAAACATGTCTCGATCATAGACATAATAAAAGAATATGAGCGGTGGCTAACCATGTGCCACGGAGAGCCATGTGGGTGCAGGTTTTCGTTCCAACCCGACTCCATACCAGGTGATTTCCCTGTGTCGGTGAAATCACCTGGTGTGGAGTCCGGCTGGAATGAAAACCTGCACCCACATGGCTCTCCATGGCACATGGCATACACATGGCTGTCCATGGCACATGGCATACACATGGCTTTCCATGGCACATGGCATACACATGGCTTTCCATGGCACATGGCATACACATGGCTCTCCATGGCACATGGCATACACATGGCTTTCCATGGCACATGGCATACACATGGCTGTCCATGGCACATGGCATACACATGGCTTTCCATGGCACATGGCATACACATGGCTTTCCATGGCACATGGCATACACATGGCTCTCCATGGCACATGGCATACACATGGCTCTCCATGGCACATGGCATACACATGGCTTTCCATGGCACATGGCATACACATGGCTTTCCATGGCACATGGCATACACATGGCTGTCCATGGCACATGGCATACACATGGCTCTCCGTGGCACATGGCATACACATGGCTCTCCATGGCACATGGCATACACATGGCTGTCCGTGGCACATGGCATACACATGGCTCTCCGTGGCACATGGCATACACATGGCTCTCCGTGGCACATGGCATACACATGGCTCTCCGTGGCACATGGCATACACATGGCTCTCCGTGGCACATGGCACCCACATGGCTCTCCGTGGCACATGGCATACACATGGCTCTCCGTGGCACATGGCATACACATGGCTCTCCGTGGCACATGGCATACACATGGCTCTCCCTGGCACATGGCATACACATGGCTCTCCATGGCACATGTCATACACATGGCTCTCCATGGCACATGGCATACACATGGCTCTCCATGGCACATGGCATACACATGGCTTTCCATGGCACATGGCATACACATGGCTCTCCATGGCACATGGCATACACATGGCTCTCCATGGCACATGGCATACACATGGCTCTCCATGGCACATGGCACACACATGGCTGTCCATGGCACATGGCACACACATGGCTCTCCATGGCACATGGCATACACATGGCTCTCCGTGGCACATGGCACACACATGGCTCTCCATGGCACATGGCACACACATGGCTCTCCGTGGCACATGGCATACACATGGCTCTCCATGGCACATGGCATACACATGGCTCTCCGTGGCACATGGCATACACATGGCTGTCCATGGCACATGGCATACACATGGCGCTCCATGGCACATGGCATACACATGGCTCTCCATGGCACATGGCATACACATGGCTCTCCGTGGCACATGGCATACACATGGCTCTCCGTGGCACATGGCATACACATGGCTCTCCATGGGACATGGCATACACATGGCTCTCCATGGCACATGGCATACACATGGCTCTCCATGGCACATGGCATACACATGGCTCTCCATGGCACATGGCATACACATGGCTCTCCATGGCACATGGCATACACATGGCTCTCCATGGCACATGGCATACACATGGCTGTCCATGGCACATGGCATACACATGGCTGTCCATGGCACATGGCATACACATGGCTGTCCATGGCACATGGCACCCACATGGCTGTCCATGGCACATGGCACCCACATGGCTCTCCATGGCACATGGCATACACATGGCTCTCCGTGGCACATGGCATACACATGGCTCTCCATGGCATATGGCATACACATGGCTCTCCATGGCACATGGTTAGCCACCCCTGGAATAGAAAAGAGTAGGATAGATGGTTAGAGTAGATTGAATGATAGCCTTTTTAAAAATACAATCACAACCATCGTAAGGTTTTCTGATGGTTTTGATGGTTCTATTGAGAACTGTGATGGCTGTTGGTGGTGTGGAATGATCTGTATCAGTGTTTCTAATGGAAACCTTCAGAATCAGGTTAATGGGTTTGGATGGAAACCAGTAAAACCCTTGGATCAGTGTCCAGAAGAAAACCACTACATCCTGATGGCTTTGGTGTTTTCCTCCAGCGGACACCAGCAGGATTCTTCTAGTGCTTTGTGATGTTATTAGATTAGATTACTTTATATTAGACCAGAGTGTAAGTGGATGTACTGTGTTGTGTGTCAGCTGACTCAGGCCCAGACGGGGAAATTCAATGTCCATGTCCACGTGGAATACGAGTGGCGATTGCGTAATGAGGACCTGGATGAGAGCGAGGACGAGATGGAGGATAAGGTTAGTTCATTCAACGCCTCTGATGCTACTGTCCTGAGGGGAGCAGTGGTTTTTAACTCAGAGGTCAAAGGTCAGATTAGCAGCTGCAGTACTGCATGAATCTGATGTTATAGACATATAGATGAACATCACATCAGTTAGGACAGATACACCAACAACCTATAACTTGGTAAATAATTGTTAATTGTGAATGATTGATTTTTTTTTTTAAATGAACATGTCACAGTGTGACCTTTACCAGGATATGACCGTTGGTCTACCACAGCGTTGTAAACGGGATGATTTAACTTCCTGTTTCAGCCCATCCCCCAGCGGCGGGAGGACCGTCCAGTCAGCTGCTTCGTGCAGGCAAGCGTCCCCGTTAAGTCCAGCCTGGCGGCACTGGCCCGCGATGCTGCCTTGCTGGCGCGGGACAAGCAGCGCTCCAACGTCCCCAGCATGATCAGCAACGAAACGTATGGCACCGTGCTGGACCTCAGCCCTCTGCCGTCCAACATGCCCACTCCCCCTGTCCCCCCCAGATTCCCCATGAAAGGTCAGTCAACGGTAGCCACTTTGTCTGTTTTTTTAATTTCATGTTCTCATCCAGAGAGACCTACAGTGAGACTAGCTGCTGTAGTGCAAGAATTTAACCATTGGCCCTGCAAAGGTCCCTCAGTCAATTACTATGGTAACCGCTGTAGTACTATTACTGTGTCAACAGTAAAGATTGTCTCGGTGGTCAACCACTGTGAATGACAGCATTGTACGTCCTATGCAGGACCAGCACACAACAAGCCAGTTCCCATGGAGACGGTGAGGAGACAGAGGTCATCATCTGATCCCCCAAACCCCCAAACACCAGAGAGGAACTCTTCCATGTATGGTGAGTATGAGCCCCAGTGTGTGTGTGTGTGTGTGTGTGTGTGTGTGTGTGTGTGTGTGTGTGTGTGGTTGTCTCCGTGGGTTGTCACCTTGTCATGGTGGAGAAGTGTACGTGGTCCTGAAATCCCGAGAGCAATGCCGTCTGAATCTATGCTCCTGGTAGGGTCACCCCTGGCGGTAAGGTCAAGGGGGAGGTCCTTGACAAAGAGCAATCCAACCAAGACCTCAATGGTGGAACAGACAGAGGATGATTGCTGAATTTAGTGAAGCATCACAATGGCTGGGAAGGCGGATGAAGGCTGCAGCAGAAATAGACCCCCAGTCGTCTTGGACTCCATGCCACTGGATCCTGACCCAGATCTGTTAAGGACCACATGATGGCTGTCTGTGCACCAGTCTCCCCACGTTAAACAAAGTCACGCACAGGCGTCCTCCATAAAGGGAATCCAACCTAACATCCCAGATTAAGTCGTATGGTGACTGGTAAGTGGCAACAGGGACAGGATTGTGAGATTTGGAAGCCCCTAGTCATGAGCCGGCACATCAGGTGGTGGGAGCTAGATTCAGTTGGTGGGATCTTGGAAGAAGGTAGAAAGAGCCCTTCTATAGCTGTACCCACGACTGAGCAGCCCGCTTTAGGATCCACTCTGCTCACCCCACCTCGGAAGGGGCTAGAAAAGGTGCCCTAAACATAGCCTGCCTCAAATGACCTGACTGGATTACCACATTCAGAGGGATCACTTGCATTAGTTCAGAAACAAAGGAACATGAACTTGGAGCCTGGAATGTGCACACCTTGTTGGATTGTGCAGAGGACATTGCCAGCCACATTCCCCAGATTCCCATCAGAGAAGACATTGGGGAACCTCCCACCATGACAGAGGTTCAAGATGCCATCAGGACCCTCAAGAACAACAAGGCCGCCGGTCTACACGGGATCCCAGCTGAGATTTTAAAGGACGGCGGACCAGAGCTCCTGTACCGCATCCACGCCCTCCTCCTCAAGGTCTGGGAAAAGGAAGAATTTCTCTCAGAGCTCAGGGATGCTCTAATAGTGGCCATATTCAAGAAAGGGGACAAGGCAGAATGTGGAAACTACAGGGGCATCTCACTCCTGTCAAAAAAAGGCAAAGTCCTCGCTCACATCCTCACAAAGCGACTGCTACCACTGGCTAAGGAAGTATTCTCCGAATCTCAGCGTGGCTTCCGCCCCTCCAGAGGTACAGCAGACATGATATTTACAGCACACCAACTCCAGGAAAAATGCCACGAACAAGGGCAGCCTTTGTACATGGCTTTCATAGACCTGACAAAGGCCTTTGACTCAGTAGACTGCCAAGCTCTGTGGGGCAGATGCTTAAGATATGGCTGCCGAGACAAATACATCAGAATATTGAGGCTTCTACATGACAGCAAGTCAGTCACAGTGCTCAGCAACAGCAGCTCTGAGTCAGAGCTCCTCACTGTGGAAACAGAGGTCAAACAGTGACGCATCATTACATCCACCCTGTTTGCCATCTTTATTGCTGCCATACTCCACCTCATTGGCAAACAGCTAACAACACCACCATCATGGAGGTTCAGTATGAAGACAACGCCATCGCAGCACACTCCGCAGAAGACCTCCAGGACATTATGAATGCCTTTGCCAAAGCATATAGTGCCCTGGGTCTAGCGTTAAACATCTCGAAGACCCAGGTCTTATATCAACCTCCACCCAACCAGCCATCTACCTAGCCCACCATAAAAGTGGACAACAAAAGTCTTGAAAACGTTTATCACTTCGCTTACCTCAGCAGCCTTCTCTCCTCAAAAGCTGAAATCGACTTTGAGGTCAACCATCGCCTGAGTCGTGCCAGTGGCGCTTACATCAGACTCAGGGGAAGAGTCTTTGAAGACCGAGACCTAAAGGCTCAAACACTGGTCTACAGAGCTGTTGTCCTCTCCACCCTGCTGTATGGAGCAGAGTCGAGGACCATCTACAGTAGGTACCTGAGAGCCCTGGAACAATACCACCAAAGATCCTTACGAATGATCTTGAGGATCAGCTGGAAGGACAGACGCACCAACATCAGCGTTCTGGAAGAAGCCAGCATGACTAGCATCACCACCACAATAATGCAGCACCAACCCCGATGGACAGGCCGTGTCATCTGCATGTCCAACACACGTCTCCCCAAACAGCTCCTGTACCCCAGCTGAAGGAAGATCAGCGAGCTCCCAGCAGGCAAAAAAAAAAATGTTCAAGGACGATATCAAGACCAGTCTGAAGAAATTCAACATCACATCGAGCACCTGGGAAGACATTGCACTGGATAGACGCCCCAAGAAGAAATCCGTGCAGGGAGGAGCTGCATGTCATGAAATGGAGCTAGACTGTGCTGCTGCAGAGAAAAAGCGACAGCACCACAAGGAGCGAGAGAGAGAGAGGCTCAACCACCACCACCAACAACCACCACTTTCCCCTCTCCACACTGTACCAAAGTATGTGTATCGCAGATCGGCCTCTACAGCCACCTGAAGACCCATAAGTAGACAACCCAGCGGAGAAGACAATCATACTCGCTTTGAGTGACTGCCGATGATATTGTGTGTGTGTGTGTGTGTGTGTGTGTGTGTGTGTGTGTGTGTGTGTGTGTGTGTGTGTTGGTAAGGTGAGTGTTTGAGCTCCAGTCAAACTGAATGAGAGTCAGCAGTGCTGTTGTGTCAGAAACAAGAGAAAAAACTTACTTATTGATGTTGTACTATCCTTTGGTAAAGGTTTTACTTCCTTAACCTCCTCTCCTCTCTCAGTGCTCCCTTCAGCCATTCCTCCTCCTCCTCCTCCTCTTCCTCCACCGCCCGCTGGTAGGAGGAGCAGTGCGACTGAGCCACCCAATGTTTCAGCCAAACACACACCCCTCCCCCTCCTTCCTGCTCCGCCGTCATCTGGACCCACAGTGCTCCCTGCTGCACCGCCTCCTACCTCCGCTCCAGCGCACAAACCGTCCCCCCTGCCTCCTGGGGCACCCAGCCAGCTGCCCAGCCGACGCCCCGCACCAAAATCCCCGACGTCACCCAGCGGGTGAGAAACAGCTTTCATGGTTTTGTGATAAATGATTACTTATCTCAATGATAAGACCTAGCATCCCCCAGTGAAAACCTGACAAAAGTGAGTAAAAATAATAAAGAAAAACTGGAAAACAATCATAATAAAACAAAACTTTGGATGGATGGATGGATGGATGGATGGATGGATGGATGGATGGAGGGATGGAAAGGCTGGTGCATTTAGAGAGCAATTAGCAACCATACTTTGTGTTGGAGCTTTAGTAATGGTACTGATGAGGGTATAAATAGTCCCGAAAACAGAATTAAGAGGAAATGTACAAAATAAACTGGCAAGGGAAAATATTTGTATAGCTAAAGCTTTATCCATCACATACCTGCACTATGCACACAATATTATATCTATATATACATTACGTATCCGGATGATCCGCAGTGGCGACCCCTAACGGGAGCAGCCGAGAGTAGTAGTAGATATACCTTATGTATACATCCATCCATCCATGATCCAAACCGCTTATCCTGCTCTCAGGGATGCTGGAGCCTATCCCAGCAGTCATTGCTGTGTGTGTGTATATATATATATATATATATATATATATATATATATATATATATATATATATATATACACTACCGTTCAAAAGTTTGGGATCACCCAAACAATTTTGTGTTTTCCATGAAAAGTCACACTTATTCACCACCATATGTTGTGAAATGAATAGAAAATAGAGTCAAGACATTGACAAGGTTAGAAATAATGATTTGTATTTGAAATAAGATTTTTTTTACATCAAACTTTGCTTTCGTCAAAGAATCCTCCATTTGCAGCAATTACAGCATTGCAGACCTTTGGCATTCTAGCTGTTAATTTGTTGAGGTAATCTGGAGAAATTGCACCCCACGCTTCCAGAAGCAGCTCCCACAAGTTGGATTGGTTGGATGGGCACTTCTTTGAGCAGATTGAGTTTCTGGAGCATCACATTTGTGGGGTCAATTAAACGCTCAAAATGGCCAGAAAAAGAGAACTTTCATCTGAAACTCGACAGTCTATTCTTGTTCTTAGAAATGAAGGCTATTCCATGCGAGAAATTGCTAAGAAATTGAAGATTTCCTACACCGGTGTGTACTACTCCCTTCAGAGGACAGCACAAACAGGCTGTAACCAGAGTAGAAAAAGAAGTGGGAGGCCGCGTTGCACAACTGAGCAAGAAGATAAGTACATTAGAGTCTCTAGTTTGAGAAACAGACGCCTCACAGGTCCCCAACTGGCATCTTCATTAAATAGTACCTGTTAGAGCCTGTTTGTGCTGTCCTCTGAAGGGAGTAGTACACACCGGTGTAGGAAATCTTCAATTTCTTAGCAATTTCTCGCATGGAATAGCCTTCATTTCTAAGAACAAGAATAGACTGTCGAGTTTCAGATGAAAGTTCTCTTTTTCTGGCCATTTTGAGCGTTTAATTGACCCCACAAATGTGATGCTCCAGAAACTCAATCTGCTCAAAGAAGTGCCCATCCAACCAATCCAACTTGTGGGAGCTGCTTCTGGAAGCGTGGGGTGCAATTTCTCCAGATTACCTCAACAAATTAACAGCTAGAATGCCAAAGGTCTGCAATGCTGTAATTGCTGCAAATGGAGGATTCTTTGACGAAAGCAAAGTTTGATGTAAAAAAAATCTTATTTCAAATACAAATCATTATTTCTAACCTTGTCAATGTCTTGACTCTATTTTCTATTCATTTCACAACATATGGTGGTGAATAAGTGTGACTTTTCATGGAAAACACGAAATTGTTTGGGTGATCCCAAACTTTTGAACGGTAGTGTATATATATATTCACATAAAACATATTCTTTGTATCTTCATATTCCCTACATGTACCTGTACACTGGAAGTTTTTTGTTGTATATATATTTTTTATTTAATGTGTGTATTTGTTAGTCTTTATTCATCTTTCTGTCATCTAATTAACACTTGAAATGCCAAAAAAAATTTACTTTATGAATGAAGAACGAGATCTTCCAAGAATAATTAAGTTGTAAAGTAAGTAAAGGGAGTGTTTATCTGGGAATTTAAGTTGTAAAGTAAGTAAAGGGAGTGTTTATCTGGGAATTTAAGTTGTAAGTAAGTAAAGGGAGTGTTTATCAGGGAATTTAAGTTGTAAAGTAAGTAAAGGGAATGTTTATCTGGGAATTTAAGTTGTGGAGTAAGTAAAGGGAGTGTTTATCTGGGAATTTAAGTTGTAAAGTAAGTAAAGGGAGTGTTTATCTGGGAATCTAAGTTGTAAAGTAAGTAAAGGGAGTGTTTATCTGGGAATTTAAGTTGTAAAGTAAGTAAAGGGAGTGTTTATCTGGGAATTTAAGTTGTAGAGTAAGTAAAGGGAATGTTTATCAGGGAATTTAAGTTGTAAAGTAAGTAAAGGGAGTGTTTATCTGGGAATTTAAGTTGTAAAGTAAGTAAAGGGAGTGTTTATCTGGGAATCTAAGTTGTAAAGTAAGTAAAGGGAGTGTTTATCTGGGAATCTAAGTTGTAAAGTAAGTAAAGGGAATGTTTATCAGGGAATTTAAGTTGTAAAGTAAGTAAAGGGAATGTTTACCAGGTAATTTAAGTTGTAAAGTAAGTAAAGGCAGTGTTTATCTGGGAATTTAAGTTGTAAAGTAAGTAAAGGGAGTGTTTATCTGGGAATTTAAGTTGTAAAGTAAGTAAAGGGAGTGTTTATCTGGGAAATTAAGTTGTAAAGTAAGTAAAGGGAGTGTTTATCTGGGAGTTTAAGTTGTAAAGTAAGTAAAGGGAATGTTTATCAGGGAATTTAAGTTGTAAAGTAAGTAAAGGGAGTGTTTATCTGGGAATTTAAGTTGTAAAGTAAGTAAAGGGAATGTTTATCAGGGAATTTAAGCTGTAAAGTAAGTAAGGGGAGTGTTTATCAGGGAATTTAAGTTGTAAAGTAAGTAAAGGGAACGTTTATCAGGGAATTTAAGTTGTAAAGTAAGTAAAGGGAGTGTTTATCTGGGAATTTAAGTTGTAAAGTAAGTAAAGGGAGTGTTTACCTGGGAATTTAAGCTGTAAAGTAAGTAAAGGGAGTGTTTATCTGGAAATCTAAGTTGTAAAGTAAGTAAAGGGAGTGTTTATCTGGGAATTTAAGTTGTAAAGTAAGTAAAGGGAATGTTTATCTGGGAATCTAAGTTGTAAAGTAAGTAAAGGGAATGTTTATCAGGGAGTTTAAGTTGTAAAGTAAGTAAAGGGAGTGTTTACCAGGTAATTTAAGTTGTAAAGTAAGTAAAGGGAGTGTTTATCTGGGAATTTAAGTTGTAAAGTAAGTAAAGGGAATGTTTATCAGGGAATGTAAGTTGTAAAGTAAGTAAAGGGAGTGTTTATCTGGGAATTTAAGTTGTAAAGTAAGTAAAGGGAGTGTTTATGTGCTTGAAGAAGAAGAGGCTATGAGGGCACGTTGATGGACTGGTGATGATCTGACAAACTGAATGTCGGTGAAGCTGCTAATCAGCTGCTTTATTTGTTCTGAGCTCAGGTCTGTTAAAAAAGTCCCGCACAGACCGCCTGTTAGGACCGCATCAATTAACAAACCAGGTAAACACACACACTCACACTCACACACACACACACACTTCTACCAACTTCACCTTGCTAACATGTTGCTAATACATTATAACTTGTCATTTTCATGTTAACCTACATGGCTCATTGTGTGTGTGTGTGTGTGTGTGTGTGTGTGTTTGCAGCTAAGGACTTGGTTCAACCCAAATCCCCCTCCAGCTTGACTTCACCACCAACTCCCAAACCTCGCACCACCGTCCCAGTAAGTCCTGACCTCCATCACCAGTAACATACTGGGAAATAAATGTTAACAGCCGCCAGTACAAACGTAGACATCTTTTCTTTTTTTTTACCTCAATACTGACACATCACTGGCTGTGTTTTTGAGTAATGTGTATAGCAGACCCGACCCCAGAGAAGCGGCTGATGGTGAGAGATATATAGCATTATTCATCTTGGGTTTGCTTTTATTATTGTCTACAGTGTCATTTTGTGTCCGTACTGCGGCTTACTGTCTGAAAATAAACCTTACAAATGACACCTAAGTAGACTGAAACAATCCCATCACAAGTGTCCCTGACAGTGTTTCACCGATGCTAACACTAATACTACATTTCCCTTACAAAAGGGGACGATGGTGCGTCTGGGTATCTATTCCGTTGCCTACCAACACGGGGATCGGCGGTTCGAATCCCCGTGTTACCTCTGACTTGGTCGCGCTTCCCTGCAGACACAATTGGCCGTGTCTGCGGGTGGACAGCCATGTGGGTATGTGTCCTGGTCGCTGCACTAGCGCCTCCTCTGGTCAGTCGGGGCACCTGTTCGGTAGGAGGGGGAACTGGGGGGAATAGCGTGATCCTCCCACGTGCTACGTCCCCCTGGTGAAACTCCTCACTGTCAGGTGAAAAGAAGCGGCTGGTGACTCCACATGTATGGGAGGAGGCATGTGGTAGTCTGCAGCCCTCCCCGGATCGGCAGAGGGGGTGGAGCAGTGACTGAGACAGCTCGGAAGTACAACTGGGGAGAAAGAGGGGGAAAAGAAAAAAAAATGGGGATGTGTTGTTGACTGGGGGGAACAGTGTTTACGTTCTTTGCCTGAAAGCAAAGATGGGAGTGTGTTCAGCCACACAGTCCATTTACAGACTGTTGAGACTTCCACTGACAGTTAATACTATCAGTGGAATAGTATCATTAATATTATTATTACTATTACTATTATTATTATTATTGTTGTTGTTGTTAATACTGAATAATATGACCTTCTGTCAGCGATGCCTGGGATGGATATCCAAGATAAAGTCCTGGAAAAATGCCCTGGAAAAGTCCTGGAAAGCAGTTTTCACATTTCATCGATGGGGGATGATAGTGGGCCTGGCTCTTTAGCTGACTTGCTCCCCCTCCCCCCTCCCCCCCACACACACACACACACATCTCTGGCTTGTCTGTTTGACGTGTTTCAGAAACAGCGGCCTCAGCGGGTGAAAGCCATCTACAACTGTACAGCTGATCATCCAGATGAGCTGACGTTCTCTGAGGGGGAGGTGATCGTAGTGGACGGAGAGGAGGACCAGGAGTGGTGGGTCAGTACCGAGCTTTAAAAACCACAAATGCACATATACACATATTTCATTAGCAATGTCAAACCTGCAGGGCTGAATCTCTATCCTCATTCAAACAGGATTACTTTAAATATGGCGGACAGCAGCGTCCCCTGTTCAGGTCACCTGCTGGATGTAAATGATGAATATCTACCACGCTGAGTTAGACATAAGGATATAGATATAGATATAGTATGTATATACATCAGAGTCTTCGGAAAGTATTCAGACCGTAGATTTAACTTTAAATGGATAAAATTGCCTTTTTTGCCCATCGGTTTATACTCTATAACCCTACACTCTATAACCCTACATCAGTCTACACTCTATAACCCTACACTCTATAACCCTAAATCAGTCTACACTCTATAACCCTACACTCTATAACCCTACATCAGTCTACACTCTATAACCCTACATCAGTCTACACTCTATAACCCTACACTCTATAACCCTAAATCAGTCTACACTCTATAACCCTACACTCTATAACCCTAAATCAGTCTACACTCTATAACCCTACACTCTATGACCCTACATCAGTCTACACTCTATAACCCTTCACTCTATAACCCTACATCAGTCTACACTCTATAACCCTTCACTGTATAACCCTACATCAGTCTACACTCTATAACCCTACACTCTATAACCCTACATCAGTCTACACTCTATAACCCAACACTCTATAACCCTACATCAGTCTACACTCTATAACCTAACACTCTATAACCCTACATCAGTCTACACTCTATAACCTAACACTCTATAACCCTACATCAGTCTACACTCTATAACCCTACACTCTATAACCCTACATCAGTCTACACTCTATAACCCTACACTCTATAACCCTACATCAGTCTACACTCTATAACCCTACACTATAACCCTACATCAGTCTACACTCTATAACCCTACACTCTATAACCCTACATCAGTCTACACTCTATAACCCTACACTATAACCCTACATCAGTCTACACTCTATAACCTAACACTCTATAACCCTACATCAGTCTACACTCTATAACCCTACACTCTATAACCCTACATCAGTCTACACTCTATAACCCTACACTCTATAACCCTACATCAGTCTACACTCTATAACCCTACACTATAACCCTACATCAGTCTACACTCTATAACCCTACACTCTATAACCCTACATCAGTCTACACTCTATAACCCTACACTATAACCCTACATCAGTCTACACTCTATAACCCTACACTCTATAACTCTACATCAGTCTACACTCTATAACCCTACATTCTATAACCCTACATCAGTCTACACTCTATTACCCACAGTTTTGTAAATTTATTGAAAATCAAAATCTGAAATCTCTCACTTACATAAGTGTTCAAACCCTTTGCTGTGGCACTCCAAAATTGTGGTTTTCAAATCCCAAAACATGCTGCACCAGAAGATGGCCCACCCCAAGGATCAGGTCCCCCAGCACAAACAGAGCAATATAGTGTACGCTGTTAAGTGCCGGGAGGATTGCCGTGACTTGTAGATTGGGGAAACTAAACAGATGCTGGTCAAGAGGATGACACAACACAGGAGAGCTAACACGTCAGACCAGGACTCCACAGTCTACACCATCTACAGACCAGGACTCCACAGTCTACACCATCTACAGGCCATTGAACACTCTTTCAGGGATGAGGATGTGCACATCCTTGATAGGGAGGAATGGTGGTTTGAACGGGGATCAAAGAGGCCATCTATGTGAAGAGGGAACAACCGTCCCTGAACCGGCGGGGGTGGGGTGGGGTGGGGTAAGAGTACATCTGTCACCATCTTACAATGTTGTGATTGCAACTATTCCCCGATCGTCTGTGAATAATACACATGGCCACTGTAACTCTAGTTAATGGTCAAAGAAGGTTGAATCAGTTCATCTGAACATGTTTATTGACAGATACGTTTCATCACTCAGCTAAGTGACCTCTTCAGTCTAGTTAATGGTCACACCCATATTTGCGTATGGAACTGGTCGTTGGTTTTGGTTGTTATACCACTGTATTGTTTATAAGGGTGGGATACCTGCGGTCAGTTTAGACTGAAGAGGTCACTTAGATGAGTGATGAAACTTATCTGTCAATAAACGTTGTCTCCAGATGAACTGATTCAGCCTTCTTTAACAAATCAAGGGTGTTACCACGGCAGTGAGTCGACTCTTGAGCAAACTGAGCGAACCCAAAAGTATCATCCAGCACCAGAGAAGCTTTACTTAGAGGATCAGCAGCCTTATTCAGATGAATATTGAAATCATCAAGAATCAGAGTCTCATCAGAATCAGAATGAGTAACAAACCTGAGACAAAGTCTCCAAATTCTTCAGGAAACAGTGAGTAAGAGCCAGGAGATGGACAGAGTATCACAACGTGGACTGAGCTGAGTCCGTTTGTAGCTAAGGGAGATGGACTTAAAATATAAGAGCCTCAAAAGACTGGAATTCAGATTCAAGTTCAGAAGTTAAATTGAAAATAGTCTTAAATATTAAGGGGACAGCTCCACCTTGTTTATTTGCCAATCTACATGGGCATCAGCATAGTTGGGTAGGGAAGCTTCATTGAAGGGAAGGAAAACATTTGGTTTCAGCCATGTTTCACATAACCCAGTCATATCGAAACTATGTTCCAAGAATCAGTTCATTTATTATCAATGATCTGATAGTTATGAAACCAAATTTAGGCATCTTGTTGAAGTGATCAGTAGTAGGCTGAGCTTTAGAGCTACCCATAAATGAAATACTGGAATTAGACACCTTGTATTAGTTAACAATTTTGAAGACCCGTGCTTTGAACGATGCGTGGTCACACGTTTGATAACATTAGATGTTTTGTTCTGTAGGTTATTAGGTGCTTCGTTGCCACATTTCACCACCACCAGTGGTAGGAATGATTTTTTTTTAACTGTGTTCTGTAAGCTGTCCTTGAGTGCTTTGAAAGGCACAAATAAAATGTATTAACATTATTATTATCATTATGATTATTATGATTATTATTGTGATTCACACATTCAGGAGAGGGGAGCTTGGGAGCAATACAGCAGGGAAGGGAGACGGTCTCAATGTTATAGACCAAGCTCAGTCTGATAATCTACACTGTGAGAAATTCCCGGACTAGACATATCAACAAAACTAGTTGATGCCACATCCACAGTAGGTTTAAACCTAGCAGGCTCTCTAATCTCCTGTGACCTGCTGAACGATAAGTCCCTAGTGTCAAACATTTAGTTTGTAACCGGACAAGAACGATCTTGGTCAGGGAGTTGACCAGGAACCCAGCGGTACTCCAACAGAGCTTTGGAAGTCATATGCAGAGCTGGTAGAACCTGCCAGAAGGACGACCATCTCAGCAGCGCGCCATCAATTAGGCCTTTATGGTAGAGTGACTCGATGGAAGCCACTCTTGAGTGAAAGGAATATGACAGCCTGCTTGAAGTTTGCCAAATGGCATTTAAAAGAATCTTAAATCATGAGGAAAAAGATTCTCAGGTCTGCCCAGACAAAAACTGAACTGTTTGAGCAGAACTCCGAGCAGTATGTCTGGCACTGCTCATCACCTTGTTATTATCATCCTTACAGTGAAGCATGGCGGTGGTAGTGTCATGCTATGGGGGTGGGGGTGCTCCTCAGCAGCAGGGGCAGGGAGACTGGTCACAATAGAAGGAAGGATGAATGTAATCAATACAGAGAAGTCCTTGAAGAAAACTGGCCCCAGAGTCCACGCGACCTCAGACTGGGATGACAGTTCACCTTTCAGCATGACAGTGACCCAAGGCATACAGCCAAGACAACGCTGGAGTGGCTTGGGATAAGTCTCTGACTGTCTTTGAGTGGCCCAGCCAAAGCCCAGACTTAAACCCCATAGAACATCTGTGGAGAGACCTGAAGATGGCAGTTCACAGACACTTCCCATCCAGTCTGGCAGAGCTTGAGAGGATCTGCCAGTAAGAAGGGGTAAACTGCCCAAACCCAGGTGTGCAAAGCTCGTAGAGACTTACCAGCAAGACTCGAAGCTGTAATTCCTTCCAAAGGGGCTTCTACAAAGTACTGCATTAAAGGTCTTAATACTTAGGTAAATGAGAGAGTTCAGAGTTTGCGTTTTAATAAATTTGCAAAAATTTCTAAACATGTTTTCACTTTGTCATTATGAGTTATTGAGTGTAGCTTGATGGGCAAAAATGGCAATTTTATCCATTTAAAATGAAATCTACAACACAAAGTGCAAAAAGTGAAGGGATCGGCGTACTTTCTGAAGCCACTGTAGATGGAGATATAAAACTACACAGACATACATATAGTATAGATATTGATATTGATATACAAATGCAGTTGTCTGCTATGTTTTTCAGGTCGGCCACGTTGAAGGGGACCCGGCAAGGAGGGGGGTATTTCCAATCACTTTTGTTCACTTCATCACAGACTGATGCATCCAAACAAAGCCAGGATCAAACTTTAACCCCAAGCTGCCTTCAGTACTCCCTGGACTTCTCTGGAGAAAACTGTCCCCAGGTCTTGTGTGGCACACCGCTGTGTCTCTCCTTGAATAAAGGCAGAATGGAAACCTGTATATCCCAACTGCCAAACATACAGGTTTAAACTTTTAGTCCGCTGTGGCTCATGTATGATTTGTGTGTCGTTTGTTATTGTTTAATACTATTTGACTAAAGAGTGGAAATCACTCTCCACTAGGGGTCAGATTTTTTTTAAAGTTGACTGTAGCGTGAATAAAAGTCGAGTCATCCTTGACTAATCGCCGATGACGTCATTAATAAAACCACGGGAGAAGGGGCTGCTCTGCATAAAGTGGCAATCTGTATTAGCGAAGTGCCGTGCCTGTGCTGACGACAGACAGCTCACAGACGTCGTTCACACAGAACAGTAGAAACAACGACAGGTCGCGACTCGGCTGCAGCCATGTATGCAACACTAACTTACATGTGCTGCTACAACTCCCGTTTGAGTGTGGCAAAAAGGCAAAATGTCAGGAAGAACACTTGTGGAGGAAAACAAATCTCAAGCAGGATCTGGCCTGTAAGCCTACTCACCAGTCATGGCCCTACTCACCAGTCACGGCCCTACTCACCAGTCACGGCCCTACTCACCAGTCACGGTCCTACTCACTAGTCACGGTCCTACTCACTAGTCACAGCCCTACTCACCAGTCATGGCCCTACTCACCAGTCATTGTCCTACTCACTAGTCACGGTCCTACTCACTAGTCACGGCCCTACTCACCAGTCATTATCCTACTCACTAGTCACGGTCCTACTCACCAGTCACGGCCCTACTCACCAGTCACGGCCCTACTCACCAGTCACGGTCCTACTCACTAGTCACGGCCCTACTCACCAATCATGGCCCTACTCACCAGTCATTGTCCTACTCACTAGTCACGGTCCTACTCACTAGTCACGGTCCTACTCACCAGTCACGGCCCTACTCACCAGTCACGGCCCTACTCACCAGTCACGGTCCTACTCACCAGTCATGGCCCTACTCACCAGTCATTGTCCTACTCACTAGTCACGGTCCTACTCACCAGTCACGGTCCTACTCACCAGTCATGGTCCTACTCACCAGTCACGGTCCTACTCACCAGTCACGGCCCTACTCACCAGTCACGGTCCTACTCACTAGTCACGGCCCTACTCACCAGTCACGGTCCTACTCACTAGTCACGGCCCTACTCACCAGTCACGGCCCTAGTCACGGTCCTACTCACTAGTCACGGCCCTACTCACCAGTCATGGCCCTACTCACCAGTCATTGTCCTACTCACTAGTCACGGTCCTACTCACCAGTCACGGCCCTACTCACCAGTCATGGTCCTACTCACCAGTCATGGTCCTACTCAC